>NW_026291646.1:0-32487 GCF_023091745.1 Budorcas taxicolor
AACAAACAAAGACAAAACCTCCCTATGTGCAAAGTAATAATAGATTGATAAAAATAGTAAAAAGGGTTTTATTGTTGTCCTCCGCCATCCTAGGACTTAAAGGAACTTAAAGTGAATTATATCCTGTCTAAACCAAAGGTAGAGGGATATAGTTCATAATAAGTTTATTGAGTCGCTAGTAAAACATAGAGATGCAATTATCTTCCAAAATCAAATGGCTAAGAATACACTAAAGATGAGGTCATTAGATTCAATTTGTCGGATAACAAGGAGATGGTGGGTTTAATCTAACTAGATCACTTAGTCAAGAACACACTAAAGTTGAGATTAAAGTGATTTAGGGACTGAATAAAATTAACCATAGCCTATTTAGGGAAATAGACAACAAAGAGTTGTTGACTTTCGACACCTATATCTCAAGAATACCACAAGGGTTGAGGGATATTTGTGTAAGAGAATTTGGTCAACCTACTAAGGATCTTTATAGATTTACACTTCTCATTTAGAGAGTATGAGATTCGATAAAGTTAGTGGAGGAACTATTTATTTAAAAGTCCATATTTAATTAATTTTGCATGTTTACATCAACTAGCTTTCTTACATTCTGTTATACTTATTTTATGCAGTTTGTATTTATGGCTTCGTTTACAAATCCAATTGCCTCCATTCTTGATGATAATTGTTTAACTGGACCCAACTTCCATGATTGATATCAAAATCTGAGAATTGTTATGCGATTTTAAAAGATTGAGTATGTTCTGGATTCTCCCCTCCCTGAATACCCTACATAAGATGCCCACTGAAGGTTGACTATGAGACTTATGAATGATGGGTTGAGCACGATATGCGTGCCAGAAGCTACATTCTAGCATCGATGAGTAAGGATCTGCAACCGTACTATGAGTACATATCTCATGCTGTAGACATTATTCATGCTTTGCAAGAGTTGTTCAATGAGCATAGTCGTATAGGTAGATACGAGCTGTCTAAGGAGTTATTCAGTAAGAAGATGAAAGAGAGAGCTGATGTGAACCAGCATTGCCTTAGGATGATTTATCTAATGACTCACCTCGAGGCATATGGTTTCATCATGGACTCCCAGCTCTAGACATATTTGATCTTGCAGTCGTTGCCACCATCTTTCTCCCCTTTGATCATGGATTTTCATGTGCATAGATTGAAGTGTACCTTACCCGAGCTTTATAACGTTTTGATTGCTTGGCAATCCCAAAGAATAGGTAATGGTACAGAGATCGTTCCAGATATTGCTTCTTCTTCCTCTAGCGTTAGACTGAAAAACTACAGAAAAAAGAGGAGGATAAGGAACAGAAAGAACCGCTCTACTCCATATTTTCCAGGGGGTATGGCTATACTAGGAGGGGGTGATGTGAGGCTAGTGGGAGCTTGTTGTCAGTGTCGTGGAGTCAGTCTTGGTTGATGTTTGATTCATCTTTGTTTATGATTAGTACTTTTTGAAGGGTAGCTTGGTAGCGACCTTAGCCAAAGCAAAGTTTGATGTATATGCTTGCTTGGCGTTTCTTGTTTCTTGTTTCTTGTTTCATTTAGTTTGAAAATTGTTTTTCTTATGAATAGTAATGACTGTTCCCTTGCTTGCTTAGGAAGTTTGTGAAATTTTCCTTTGTAAGCATATTTATGTTAAGTTTTATTAATGTAATGAAAACTTCATCATATCTATTTTGAAAAACTGTCTTCAAACAAACAAGTGTGAGCATATTACATCCACTTTTAATTCAAAAAGGAAAAACCATCCTAGAGATGATCAAATCAATGTAATACAAACTATGGCACTTAAAGACTTCGTCATGTTAACAAGAAAAGATTAACATGTATGGGTTAAATAAACCAATTGGTTTATTGGGATGTTAGTTCAACCCTACATGTAAATCTTTGTGATCTCGTGGAATGACTAAGTCACCTTTTATTTGAAAATGTAAATGCCATTAGATTGTTAACATTGAAACATAGTGTTATGTGTAAATCGTTTAGGGAAATGGCTTACAATGGTTATTTTACTTCATAATTTTATTAATGAATGGTCAATAGTATAGTTATGAATACTTGATAAAGTATGAGTCTAAAACTTTAAAAAGTTCAAAGAGTTTAAGGCTTAAGTAGAAAAACCAATTATTGAAGGATGTAGTTTCTATTTTCCTAATGATCAAAGGTTGCTGATAAAGCCATGATGCTATCTTTCTTGAATTGGAGTTTGTTCAAGAAAGAGGCAGTGGGAGGAAAACTAGAATAGAGGAAGCGTCCTTTAAAACCACAAAGTGACCTAAACCATGATCTCGAGATCGATCAACAAAATCCAGAACAAAATCATCACACGAGTTCCTCGTATTTTAAGTAGAATATCCCATTCTCCAAATAGATAAGCGTATCTTCTAGAGGAAGTACAAAAGTTGTTTGTAAGGGGATAATAACCATATTGATGATCTTGCTACTTATGAGGAAGCGATACACGATATCAATTCCGAGGAATAGAAGCAGCCAATGCAAGTAAAATGGACTCTATGTGTTCCAATGGTATTTTGGAAATGATGGAAATGTTGAGACATGTAAAGCAAGACTAGCAATGAGAGGCTGTTGTCACAAACAAAGGGTTGGTTATGACGAAACCTTTTTTTTGGCTAGTTGCTTAAGTCCATAAGGCTCAAGCTTGCCATTGTCACATGCTATGCTTGTTATATCTGGCCAACATATATTAAAACTATGTTCCTAGATGGTTATCTGGGTAAAGATATCTACATGGAACGGATTGTGAGTTTTAAATCCAAATATGATCAAGTATATAAACTTGACGTTCTTGGAACATCTGATTTAATGTTGAAATAATAGAGATTGGTTTTATCAGTAATAAAGATGAATCCTATGTTTGCAAGAAGGTTAGTGAGAGTGTTTCCACTTACTAGATCTTGTATATTGATGACATTTCAGTCAATGGAAAAGGAAAAGTGACTTTTGACGTCGACTTGAGTCTAGTTAAGCAATAAATATTCCATAAAAGTCTTGGGATGAGCTTTTTATATCTCAGGGATTCACGTCTATGGAGATAGAACGAAAGGATTAAGTTAGGCTTATCTCATAGCTTGTACATTGAGAGGATCTTGAAGAAATTCAAGATGGAGAATTCTAAGAAATGTTTGGTCTCCAGCCTCTGAGGCGGGGTATCCATCTTTTCTTTTAGAATGTCTCCAAAAATTCAATGAAGAAAGGCAACGAATGGATCGTGTGCCTTATCCTTCAACCATAGATAGTCTCCTATATACTATTATATATACACAGCCTAATATAGATCTTGCTATAAAGTGTTACGAGCAGATATCAGTCGCATCCAACTGAAGAACTAAGGATCTTATGGAAGTAGTGAACTTCGTGGGGACAAATTCACTAATTCTAATTTTCGAATATGAATAAAGATGATAGAGAGTTATATCTGGATTTGTTTTATATGTAATGAAGGAGCAGTAAGTTGGAAAGAGTTCCGAACTGCTAGTAACTGTTGACTCTATTATTGAAGCCGAATACATCGCGGCACTTGATGTTGCAATGGAAGCAGTTTGGATAAGAAAGTTCTTCATAGAACTTAGAGTGGTACCAATCATTGAATTGTTGACTACGATAACAATAAGGTTGTTGCACGAGCTAAAAGAACCCAGATCTCATCAAAGATCCAAACACATGAAAAAAGGTTTTCATATTATTCGAGAAATCGTTGCTTGAAAGGATATTAGTTTGCAGAAGTTCCTACATTGAAAAATATAGTTGACCCACTGATCCTGTGAGTCAGTCATAGTTGATCACCATCTTGGAGAAGATGAGTATACGATACAAGTGTATGATTCATTTATCCTATAGATAGTTGACCTATTTATGGATACTATTGATGTATATATGTATTTTACATAATGGCATTTAGTGGACATTCATATTATCTGTTTATATTATATGACTATGTTCTTAGTATTTTTTCGGAGAAGAAAGGTGATACCCCGAACGTGGTACGTATTTAATAGCATTTAATTGCATTTAATTACGTGTTATCTTAAATGTTAGCTGCGAGGACCAGAGCGTTCATTACATGTGCATTCATTTATTTTAATAATTATTTGTAAAATAATATGTGCATTTATATGACTTATTTAGTGTTTTAAAATTTAAAATTGCATTTAAAGTTCATTTAAATTGCATCTTGTTGACTTTTCACCTTCATTGACCAACTAGGACAAGGTGAAAATTTTTGAAATGTTTAATGAAGGGCAAACTTGGGATTAGAAACAAAAATGCAAGGTTAAATTAGTCAAATTTTGGGTCAACTTTGGGATTAAATATGAACCAATTGGGTAATATTTAGGTGAAAATTTATATATGGTTGGAAAGCTCTACGAGTCTAGTTTCTAGGGCTTCAAGCCGTTCATGAATTGGAGTTTTCTAGAAGAAGTTATAACCGTTTCCGTAAGGTGTCGCAGAGCTGTTTTACCTACGCGGGTTTGACCGAACCTTTGACCTTTTGACCTTCTATTTAAGTTATTTTCATCCAACCAAAGCTAAAAACGTTTTTCTCATCTTCTCCACCAGCCAAGAGCTATTTCCTCACATGAATAGTAAACCCTTTCACATTTTATCTAATATCTTAAGTTTGGAGTGGAACCAAGGCGCAATTTTAACATTTTTGAGTTCGTGGCAACTTCTAGCATCTTTCTATCGGAGATTTTAGCTTTATTTTTGCACAAAAATGTGGTATTTTCTAACCCATTTTTCAAAAGTCATTATTTATCTTAGATATTGCTAAATCTATGCTTAATACTTGTTATTTAGAGGCTAGAGAACATATTTCTTGTTTTATAGCTTTTGTAGAGTCGATTTTAGTTGTAGTTGATACATTGCTAGATATGAATATAAATGTAGACAAGGTGTTTGTTTAATGTTCTAAGTGAAGTATAGGGATGTGTTACATGCTAGATTAATGCCCATAGATAGCTCAAATGCAAGAAAACAACAAGAGAATTCAAGCATGCAAAATGTGAATTTCAGACAGTGCACTGCCCCTATTTTTCGAAAGCTTTTTGACATAGTAAACGAGCTCATAAATTAATGAAAATTGTACATCAGCTAGATTAGGCAGTTTAGAACAAATGTTGATTTCTAGAGTTAAGGCTAATTCTAACTTTTTAGGCCTGCGATTTAGCCATTTTCGAAATGTGTCCCAAAAATTGCTGCTACTGGACAGTTTATGCAGTTGCACGGGAAAGGCCATAACTTGCTGATTTTAAGCTGGAATTAAGTTCTGTTTGATTCTAAAATCAACTACACTCGAAGAGATACATTTATATGTAAAATCTAGAGAATTTGGAGTTCAAGAGTATAGGTAATGAATTTGATAAATTTAAGGTTCTGTTAGAAGTTTTGAAAATGGGCATGTTTTCATGAAGATCTACTTGCTATGTGTTGTATTCCATATCTATCTTGTATTTTAGAGTTCATAAGTGAGTAAGAGCATTCTTTTGATAGTTTAGAAGTTTTTATGGTTATTTTCATGTTAGATCAATGATTAGTTAATAATGTATATATTGAAGACCAAGTGTTTGAGTTTATGCTTGAATGAAGTGTTTTATTGTAGAAGTTTGAAAATGTTCTAGTTAAGTGTTTTAAGTGTTCTACATGTATTAACTTAGTAATTCTAGCATGTTAAATGTCTAGTTAGTCTATGTGATTTAGAACCCCATGCATGCTAAGTGGAATACTCGAGAATGAATGTAAAGTTAACTTAGATGGTTAGATTGTTAATAAATGTCATAGTTAAAGAGTATTTAAAGTTATATGCATGTTGTTGACCAATAATTTAAGATGTTTGCAAACCATGATATAAGGTAAAGAATGTTTTCAAACATGTTAATGAGATGATGTAAAGTAATTAGGTTTGATGTGTTAGTTAACTACAATCAAATCTAATTGCTCTTAATTATGAATTCTATTTGAATTGCAAGTTTATAGTGCAAGAAAATATAGAATGACTTTGCTGAAATTTGCAGTTTTTGGGCGTTTAGGGGCTGACCAAGTTGGGTAGTTTTATGCCATCCTTAAATTGGTCATTTTAGACTATAATATGGTTTAATAACTTGTATTTAGGTAGGGGAAAATGTTGGTAGTTGAAGAGGCATGTTGGTTTGGCTTGGAGATATGTTTTAGTGGTTATTTTGAGTCTATTTGACTAGTTCAAATGCACTTGTGTACTCTTATATATTGTGTGAATTGAATATGCTTTATGGTTGTTCAAATTGCTAATGTTTATATGCCTATCGAATTGTGGGTTTAATCAGAGAATATTTAACGTGTTGCCTAAAGTAGTGAATGTAATGCGTGCTAAATAAATAATTGTATTTGATAGTATGATAGTTCAATGGAATCAAATGGAAATTAATAAGTTAATGGAATTATAAACTAGCTTTAGTTGAGAATGAATGTATAACTTCTTATATAGATAGTTGATTGTATTATGTAGTGAAATGGAAGGAGTTGGTGCATTCGGAGAATATGGAAAGGGTTCTTAACTAAATTCTTACATGTTTAGTTTTCCAAGGTGAGAGAGTTGCATCTTATTTGCATTTCTCTATTGTATATTGAATAAGTTAAATAGTTTTCATGCTATTAATGTGATTTAGTGTATTCTAACAAGATTTGTCAATTTTATAGTTAGTAGAATGAGTTTAATGATTAATGCTTGTTATTTCACTTCTATTGTTGTCAACTGGTTAATGTGTGAGGACAACCTCTTTTGTTGTTCATCGATTATGTGTTTATCGGCTTACCTTGTTATATTGCTTTTATTAATGTTTTTCGTGTCATCGAAATAATGGTTGCGCACCCTTACTGTCGGGGCAGATGCGATGGGCCTCTCTGGGCGGCAGCGGACTTGCCAGGGTTTGTTGCTCTAGCTTCGTACCCTATTCTATCACTCACCTGGTCTGGAGATTACCAGGAGGTGTTGGGTCGTAGGTATTGGTTATATCCGGAGTACCTATTGGTGTAAGGGATGCCAGCATATCAAGACTGTGTTCATAGTTCATGGATCGAGGCTCATGAATCGAAGATTTGGAGTGATAAGGGTTATCGATAGTATCATTTTAAAGTATGGTATTAGAATTGTTATTCATTGTTTATTTATTGTGTTAATTGTGTTAAATTGCTGCATTGCATGAACCCCGGTATACTGTTCCCGTTTCTCTCTCCCCCACTGAGTATACATTATTTGTATACTCACTCCTCATCATGAATCTTTCAGGTTATAGTTCGTGATCACGTGATAGTTCGTGCTTGAAGAATGGCCTTACATGTTATGTGGTTTGAGCTGTAAAAGTTGTAAAGTTTTACTTTCATGATTTGTATATACACAATGTAGAAGAGAAATGTATTTAAGCTTAACCAGGTCATAGAGGGCTTTGATAACCTAGTTTATGTAATAGCTTAATGAGGTTTGAGTTCAATGCATGTATGAAGTTGTTGTATGTTTGGACACGATGTTGGTCCATTTATATGTTGTGTGCAGGTAAACTGTTTGTCCTATAAACATGGAAAACTCCATCCGTTCTCCCTAAACTTTGTGACCGAGTTTGGAATTGGGTTGAGTATAACATGGTTATTAGAGTCTCCGGTCTCGTGAGGGATCAGGGTTGTTACAAGAAATATATTCTAAAGACGTTTAGAATACATCGGCATATTTCATCTACATGATAAATATTAGAATTAATTCATAGCCCTTAGATTATTTGACCGGGACTAGAATAATCAATTACGAACTATCATATGTCATAACAACATGACGATGCGATTGACTTACATATGAATGATTGTTAGTAGAATGGATTATTGAATGTGACGTAGATAATAAACTACATGACTTCAGACTAATAGTTTATTATTCGTTGCAAATTATGCAAATTAATCATTTGAGTTGACAAATTACGGCTATCAGATATATCAGGGGTTAAATATAGCACTTGGACAAAACCCACTTTCGTAAAGGTGAGTAACGACCTCTCGCAATTTAGTCTTGTGATATAGAGACTGATAAGTAATTGTTAAGACAGGATCCATTAACCTCCGACGTGAGGTGATGCCCTATGCGATCTTGTTTCGGTCGTAGAACGAGGAAGTCCTTGGCCAAGGCGTGATTTATGGAAAAGGGGTTTTTCCATGGGTATCATCTCTCGTTCCACCGTTTAGATCTATGCATAGAATCAGGTTAGTGGCACTTTATCGTATCATGGTCCTCACTCGATCGGGATATATTTAATGGAAGGATCGAACTACACGCTAATTCGCAACTACAAATAGATTCATATAAGTCGGACTTCATTATCGTATAAACTGTCATGATACGTATGTAGCTAGGCGTCACTCTTGAACGTGAGGGTATTTTGAAGAATGACGGAGACATTCTTAAAATAGATTAAAAATGTTTAATAGCCCTTCATCGTTGTACGATTATAAATCTAGAAGGTCACACACTAAAGAACATCATGAATAGGATGATCGACGAGCTTGTATGTTATTAGAAGAGACGTTAAAGAGTTAACGTCATTCATATAGGTCGTTAAAGGTTAACGGGCCAAACATATAATTATTAAAAGTATTGGGGTCATTGTGTGATTATCAAAAGTGTTGGGGCCATTGTGTAAATAGTTAAAGGTATTTCCAATTAATTATTCTAATAGAGATTAGAATTAGTTAATTAAATTACACAAATTAGTGGACATGTATGTACATGTGGCGTGTATATATATGTATATATGGAAGATTGAATTACTTGGCTAGGATTTGCCAAGTCATCAATCCAAGTCATATTGTGATTATGTCATATCCCACTAATTAAAAATGGATGGCCAAGATCTAATCCAACAAAGAAGAGCCTTTGCATGGCTTTGTTTTGTAATCATTACAATTACAGTCGATTAAGAAAGAGAAAACTTTGTGGCTACTTGAACTCTCAACTAATCACACAAGATAAGATAAGATTATATTGAGATTTGATCTTAATCTTTTTCTTTCTCTTACTACACGACCAACTAAGTGAAAAACCAAGAGTTTGAAAAACTTCATCTTCTTCCTCTTTCCTCTTGGAGTTTCGGTTATAGTTAAAAGAAAAAGAATGGGTTCTTTTATTGCCTTTTAATGTACATATAAGCTCACACCACTTAAGATAAGCTAGCACATTTAGTCTTTTAGTGGAGATTGTCCTTGGATGTTCGGTGTTTCCGCCTAGATCCTTCACACAAGATGAGGAGCTAGTCTGCAACAATCAAGTTCATCCACCATCATCTTGGCTCATCAAAAGGTATACTTCTCATCTATACCACTTATTATGATATATATTTGATATATGTGTACATGCATGTTGATTTTCGTGGACTTTCCTTACAGAATGTTTGTAACTTCATAGGATTATGTTGCTATAATTTTAAAACTATAAGCTTCCATTTTCGGCCATAATAGGATGAGATTCACCTGCTTCTCTTTTCGATCCCTTTCATAGAGTACCTTAAGAGTTTGAAGGGAAAGGGCAGACCCTCTGTAGGTATGTCACAATTGCTTATGTTTGAAACTAGTCTTTCAATTAGCCGTGATTCAGCTTCTTGGGTGCTAGACTCTAAATGTGTTGGCACTGACAGAATAGTAAATGGGTTTTATAGACTTGATATAAAGCATAATGACAAAAGAAATGAACAATGAATGAATATTGGAACCTTCAAAAGAACTAAAGATACAACCAATTCCAAATCTTTATGGCACTTAAGACTTGGTCACATAGGGGAAGTCAGAATCACCTAATTGGAGAAAGAAGGACTGATAAGCCCATTTGGCCCAGGTCTATTCCCAACATGTAAATCTTGCATCTTGTTGGGAATGATATGCCCTAAAGACCATTAACACTAAGACATCTCATGTAAATGAATATATTCAGTTATAAAATTAGTTCATTCATTATGAGCATATTAATGAGCATATTATATTCTCTCTCTTATTTGATCTATATGTATGTGAAAGGCTTTTTGATACAAGTGAATAATATAGGTGCGTGGTGATTCGCACAAAAGGTCTATGTTATGAGGATTGGATCAAAACTATAAGTTCATAATCGAATAGTGAACTTAAGTTATTAAGTGACCAATACTTTTTATCATGAGCATATGTGGATGTATTAGTGGATACCGTGATGCCCGAGCCCAGAGGGACTTTTAATTTATTTTATTTAATTGATCTATTTGCATAATTGCCTTATTTGCCTTTTACTTTGCTTTTATTTGTTTATTTCTATGTTTAATATGTGCCCGGGGTAAATTTTTAACTATTTTATTTCCTGAATTTGACATTTTTCCTTTAATATACATCATAAATAATGTATTCGTTCACTTGAAGTTTGTGCGTTGCATGCTCCGAGCGCGAGGTAAAAAAGTAATTAGTGTCCCTGAATGAATAGTAGTAGTTTAATTGTTTTGGGCCATTTGAACTTTTAATTGGTTTTAGCTAAGACATAAAAGCCAAACACCCTTAAATAAAAGACTAACCTATATAATATCCTATCTATCTACCTAATATATACATATATATACATATTAGCAAACAAAAAAAAAACACAAAAAAAAGAAAAAAAAAGAAAAAAAAGAGAACCCTTCGACTCTCTTGAAGAAGAAATAGAGGCAAAACCCTAGGGCTTGATGATTTTATGCTTATCCAAGACTATTGCAAGAAGTTCTCGCATAATCCTAGTGCCTAGAAGCTTTACCAAGGTGAGGGAGTCATGTATTTGTGCATATTTTCATGAAATCTAGCTATGATAAAATGTTGTTATTGTTACTTAATGATGTATTGATGCTTTTAATGCTTTATATGAAACTAGAGAAGATGTCGAGTGGACTTTTGAGAGTTGTATGCATGTGTAGCTTGTATTGTGTATGTAGATGATAGGTATGAGACAATGAATAGTAGTTTAACTCAAAGATGTTGATCTAATGCTAAATTCATGTTCTAGTGTTTAAATGAAAGTCTAAAAGTGTTTATTAAGTTAGAAGTATGCTAATATAGTTAGAGAATAGACAAAATGCATAGTGGGTGTGATTGGGCCTTTGGGCCGAATTGGTCTAGCTTTCGACCCATTAGGCCTTGTTGCGTGATTGTTGCTGCCGAGGTTATTTTGACCATTCCGCTTGTCCCGAGTATGCTAGTAGAGCTATATGTTGGTGTAATGTGAAAGTGTCATGTTTTGAAAGAAGAAGTTGAACTAAGATAAGTGACTTAAGTGTTTTATTTGTATTAGTTGGTAATTATAGCTTAAAGAATGTATTTAATGTTTCTAGGAACTTTAGAACCCGTGCATGTTAAGTGGATTACTTGTGAATGAATGCTAAGTCCGTGAACTGAATAGTGTCATAATGGTTGTTAAGTAGTCTAAGTAGTTTAACGCACGTTTAATAATCTTAGTGCATGTGAATGATAATGTGCATGAGAGTGGTCTCTTTTGTCACTTCTCACTTACGTGCATTTAGTGTAATCTAATGATTAAGTGCTTCAACGTGACAATGTGTTATGTGATATAAACTATTTCCAGCGAACTAATGATGCTAACAAGTATTTAGCGTAGCGAAGGTTGTAACCTTAAGTGTCGGCTCGGATGTGGTGATCATTCATTGAAGGGCAACAGGCTTGCCAGTGTATGCTAACCCGCCATGGACTATTCCCTAGTCGCATGGACGAAGCGTTCCATGGATGTGGGTCATAGAAATCAGGGACATCCGGAGGACCCTTGCGGACGATAAGTGATGCCGCAAGTGAATAGTCAGAGGTAAAGAGAAGCATAGCGGAAGAAAAGTGAGCCCGCATAGACGGAGCATTCATGGGGTTAGCGATATCATTTTAAAGTGTTTACTTAGCATTTTATTGCTTAATGCTTATAATGTTAAGTGTTGTTTTTTTTCCGCGTAGCTTATAATGTTAGTTTAATGCTATTTATATGTCTTTTATGCATTGCATGAAAAGGGTTTTCAAAAGCTCTTTGTTTATTCCCTCTCTCACTGAGTATAAGTGTATGCTCACCCTTTTCATCTAACATTTTTCAGGTGAAGCAAGGTTGGTTCTTCAAGTCGTAGAGGAAGAGAAGTTCTGGAGTTTTCTTTGATTGCCATGTGTATATGCATGAAGACTAGTGATGAAACTTGCATTTATTTGGAAGCCTAGTGCCTTGTATGTAATAAGTTTGTTGTGTGGCTTGTATTAAGTTTAGTTGTTGGTTTGGTTGGTTTGTATGAAATTAAAGCTAAGGCTTTTGTTGGTTGGCCTGTAATAAGACTTAATATCTAAGTTAGTTAAGTAGAAAATATTAGAGTGGTATGATAATCAAGATTATGGCCATAGCATACTAGTAACTAATGAGATAATGCATGAATGTTTATTTTACTAAGGTTGAGGGCTTGGATAGCCTTATAAACTTAAGAAACGAGTCATATGAATATTATGTTGTTGGTTGTGGTCTATTTCTTCTAAGTGCAAGTTTGTTAATAGTCCTATAAACAGGAAAAACTCCATCCATTTTCTCTCGTTTTTCGTGCCTAGGGGTAAGGTCGGGTTATTATTAGTGGAATGAATAGAGGTCCTAGTCCTGTGAGGGATCAGGGCGTTATAGGTGGTATCAGAGCTTATGTAACACCCTGAACTAAACATATAGTTAATTTAATTATTTGCATATATCTATATGTTATTGTAATTATTTGCATGTACTGATTTGCGCTAGTTTGTACACTTCTCGATAAACGTGCATCAAAAATTATTTGCATCGCATTCCGAGAGAGTGTAGAATTAACGCTAATAGAAGTAGAATACATCAATAATATGTGTAGCTTATTTTAGTGGGCTTTTAGCGGGCTTCGTGTACCATAAGATAATTTATTAGCATTTGGGGCTAGGTAATCTCATAAGCGTATAATTGGTAGGCTTATTGGATCATTAGAAGATTAAATAAATTGTTGGACTTGTTGGGTACCTTAGTGGGCTTATAGGACCATTAGGAATAATAAACTAACAATTGGGCTTAATTAAAATAGATAGAATATAACTTACGCCCAAAACATTAGCCCAACCCACATGATAAATCATCTTATAGCAAAATAAAAAGCAAGAAATGTCTAGAAGGAGCAAGAATTGGTGTGAAGCAAGAGAGGAAGAAAGAGAAAACGCGAGGAGAGAAAGAGAAGAAAAAATAAGAAAATAAGAAAGAAGAAATTTCATGCCTTGCAAAGCTAATTTTCATGCTATTCTCCAAGTTTAGGTGAGGGATTTCACCCCTAAGTGCATTTATAGTTGTCTCTTTCTTCTTTAATGTTTATTTGGTTGTGGTTGAATGATCCATAGGATTATAATTGCAAGGAAACATGATATATGCCATGTAGTATGTTGTAGAAGTGTTCTTGAGCATGTGTGACAAGTTTTGTAAGTTGACTATGTTGTAGTTGGTGCTTAGCTAATTTGTTTAATAGTATGTAGATTACATGTTTGCTAGAAGTTCTAAGGGAAGTTAGGTGTTCCATATGAACAATACATGTCTTAGCAATGGTTTAACTAGCTAAAATGCAAGAAGACAACAAAGTGCAAATGCAGACAGTACACTGCCCTGTGTTCTAGAGCCCTTTTGACATAATAAACATGCTCAAAAATTAACTAAATTTATACAGTAGCTAGATTAGGCAGTTTAGAACAAATGTTGATTTCTAGGGCTAAGGCTAATTTTAACGTTTTAGGCCTCCGATCTAGCTATTTTATAAATGTGTCCTGAAAATCGCTTGGTGCAGGGCAGACACGTGCAGTTGTACGGAAATGGTTGTATCTTGAGTAATTTAGATCGGAATTGAGTTCCGTTTGGTTCTAAAATCATCTACACTCGAAGGGATACGTTTATATATATAAATAAGAGAATTTAGAGGCCAATAGGATAGGTAATTGACTTATTGAATTAGGGTTCTGTTGAGGATGGTGAAAGGTAACCTTTGGGGTGAAATTGTGAATTTATGCTATAGTGCTTGTTCTATTGCTAAAGCTTGAATTGTAAGTGCCCTAGGAGCTAATTAAGGTTGTTTTGTGCATTGGCTATTAGTTTCAAGCTTAAAAGTTTATAGATTATACTTTTATTGGAGTTTTATTTTGGTGGTATGGTGCATAGTTTGATTTGTAAAAGAATAGCTGAAGCTTGATTATAAAAGATTAATTCACATGAATAATGTTAGTAGTTTGGTCAGGGTATAGTTTTAAAGCTAAAAGAATACATGAGTTAATTATTGTTAGTTTAAGTTAATTCCATGACTAGTGTTATGCTAATCATCATTCTTTCTTAAATGTTAATATTGAACTATTAATATTTGAACTTATGAATGTATACTTGAACTACATGCTTGATTAATGCTAAGTTAGATGTGTAAGTATGAAGTGGGTTGCTATATGTAGAGCGTGGATGTAAACTGGGTTGAATGTGTAGTTTTGGTATTAGTAAATGTTATATTACTCAAATGTGAAATAAAAGGAGTTAATTCATAGTTGATAAATGTTGACCTATTTTTTCCTTTGTAATCTAACTCAAATGAATAAGTACAGGGCTGTTAGTTGACTAGTAGTAATTTGTGGTTGAGCTATTCTTAAGTTCAAGCAAACATGTTTAATAGCTAAGGTGTAGTGTAGGAATTTATAGTAAGTTGAATTAATGAAGTGATTGATTAGATTAATTAGCATAATGTTACCTAGCCATCTAAATAAAGGTTATGGAGTCAATAGAATTACTAAACTTGGGTATGAAGAAGAAAAAGAAATGTGTAAAGATTAAGAATAACAAGAAGTCATAAGAAGCTTTTACTTTAATGTGTTGTTGACTCTAAGCTAAACATTGATAAATCTGTGCAAGTTTGACTTGCGGTTGACAGTAATTGCTTTCATTACTTCTATTCTATTGAGTTATTCTTATCTTATATGGGTTAACTTTATGTAAACTAAAAGCTATGGTGTTTAATGAAGTTACAATGAAATAAAGTATATAATATAGATTCTTGGATGTGAAAGATAGTTGTTAAACCTTCTATAGTCAATTGTTAAAGTGTTATATGAAAACTAGGGTTTACATATTCAAGCTAATTCAAGGAAGGTTGGAGTAACTAAGCCATTTTTGCATCTTGAGGCTTGGTAAAAGTGAGGGAGTTTTCATTCTTTTGTGCATCTTAGTTTATTTTATTGTTCATAAATTGTGTAGTTTATTATAATTGCTTATACTTATGTGTACTTTATTAAGAATTAAGTGAATATGCTTATCTCTTGCTTTATATTGTTATAATGCTTATTAATTGTAACATACGTGCAAGGGCAACCTACTTTGTTGTCCCTCGATTATGTATTTATTGAGTTATCTCGATTATTGTTACCTTATGTGCATTGCATCGTGGTTGCACAACCATTTGGACATGGTTGTGTTGGGGAAGCCGGGCAGTATCAGGCTTGCCAGTATACCTCGGCTACCATGGTACCTAGTCCCTCGCTTGCCTGGTCTGGAAATTGCCAGGGGGTGTTGGGTCGTAGGATTTTGGGGTACATCCGGAGTACACCCACGGAGTATTTTGGGTTTATGCTGGCACATTGTTCGAGTTTGTGGATCGAGGTTCGTGGATTGAAAATCAAGACTCTATAGTGTTTGGGGTTATTGAATTTGTATCCTTTTATTGTGTGGTATTTAACTGATGAACTGATTCTTTATTGTAGAATTGTTATTCTTGTGTTTATCTATTGCATGACATGAAAGGATTTTGAAAACACCTTGAATAATTGTTCCCTCCTTCACTGAGTATATATGTATTGTATGTTCACCCCTCTTTTAACATTCTATAGGAAAGGCAGTGCTTGGGTACAAGAAGAAGTTCAGATGCATTATTGAATGCTTGTGTGCCAGATGCAACATTGCTATGTACATGTTCTACTTTTGAGACCTATGAGTCTTGTGTATATTTGTATGCTTTGGAGGAATATAATCTAAGTTGAAAGTCTTGTATGATTTGGTAGTTTAGGTGGCTTGTAATAACTTAGAAGTTTATTATGTTGCCTAATGGATTGTATGCTTGCATGGTTGAATGGATATGGTAGGTTGGTTTAAAATATAAGAAAGTTATTTAGATATGATTAAAGGGGTATAATAAGCGGTTTTAAAAGATAGAATTTAGTAGCTTATGTCAATGCATGTCTGTATGTTTATATTGTCATGATTTAAGGCTTAGATGGCCTTAGGGATTGGTGGAAGATGATTGTTGAAGGATGGGATTTGTTGTGAATGATGTATTTTGTGGCTGGTGGTCATTTCTTTTGTGTGCAGGTAACTGTATAGTTATATAAACAGGGGAAACTCCATTTTTTTTTTCTCATTTTTCGTGACCTCGGGATTTGGATCAGGGCTCTGGTCTCGTGAGAGATCGGAGTATTACAGCATAGTTAGCTCTCAACCAGGACAAGGTCCTCGGTCTGTTGGGTAGCGAACCCCGAGTGCGTGCATATAGAATGTGTTTGAATAGGAGTTCCTGCATGTGAGACTTGTGTGATTTTGCATGAATGTGTGTACTTGTGTGGCTTTGATTGGAAATATGTGCATCTATGTGTGATAATTGCATAATATATAAAGGTTGTGTGGTAAGTGCATTTATGTGATTAATTTTGCATCTAAGTGATTTCCTGAGTGTTTACTACCTTGGATATATGTAATAATGTGTATTAAGTATTTATTTTATGTTCAACCCATTGTATACATATATTACCCTTTGAAAATAGTAAGTAATCTCCTCCCCCTGAAAGAGTTGGCTAGTGGCGGATCTCCTAAGAAGTAGACCAACAGAAGAGGGGCAGTCGATCATTGGTTCATGGTGATCAGTGGATGGTATTCATTGTTTGGAGCTTGATATTTAATAATCGGCTGTTGGTATTTTCTTCAGTATTTTCATTCGGAATTCTTGCTTAGAGTTCTTATTGGTATTTTTTTTTGGACTTCTTCCTCGGAAATCTTATTTGGAGTTTTAAATTGGATTTCTTAACTGAAGCCTTTATTTGGCGTTCATAATGCCTTTATTTGGCGTTCATGATCGGGATTTCTTCTTGGCACCCTCTTTATTATTCTTACAAAGACTTCTTATTGGTATTCTTTATATGGTGTTATTACTCAGCAACCAGTATTTGGATCAACGATATTTGGTATTATGTGTTACACCTTGAACCTCCGGGCCAGAGCTGCTACAGTTCGAGGTGGAGTTCCTTTATGAAAGAAGAAATTGTGAGGGTGTTTAAGGGGGAGAGAGTGTGACGCCCGAGCCAGAGGGACTTTTAATTTATTTTATTTTATTGATCTATTTGCATAATTGCCTTATTTTCCTTTTACTTTCCTTTTATTTGATTAAGTTCTATGTTTAATATGTGCATGGAGTAAATTTTTAACTATTTTATTTCCTAAATTTGACCATTTTTCCCTTAGTATACATCATAAATAATGTATTTGTTCACTTGAAGTTTGTGCGTTGCATGCTCCGAGCAAGAGGTAAAAAATAATTAGTGTCCCTGAGTGAATACTATTAGTTTAATTGTTTGGGCCATTTGAACTTTTAATTGGTTTTAGCTAAGACATATAAGCCTAACACCCTTAAATAAAAGCCCAACCCATATACTATCCTATCTATCTACCTAATATATACATATATACACATATTAGCAAGTAGAAAAAAACACAAACAAAAGAAAAAAAAAAAAAAGAACCCGTCGGCTCTCTTGAAGAAGAAAGAGAGGCAAAACCCCTAGGCTTGATGATTTTGTGCTTATCCAAGACTATTGCAAGAAGTTCTAGCTTAATCCTAGTGCCTAGAAACTTTACCAAGGTAAGGAAGTCATGCATTTGTGCATATTTTCATGAAATCTAGCTATGGTAAAATATTGTTATTGTTACTTAATGATGTTTTGATGCTTTTAATACTTTATATGATAGCTAAAGAAGATGTAGAGTGGACTTTTGAGAGTTGTATGCATGTGTAGCTTGTATTGTGTATGTAGATGATAGGTAGAAGACAATGAATAGTAGTTTAACTCAAGATGTTGATCTAATGCTAAATTCATATTCTAGTGTTTAAATGAAAGTCTATAAGTGTTTATTAAGTTAGAAGTATGCTAAATATAGTTAGAAATAGACAAAATGCATGGTGGGTATGATATGGCCTTTGGGCCAAATTGGTCTAGCTTTCAGCCCATTGGGCCTTGTTGCGTGATTGTTGCTTCCCGAGGTTATTTTGACCCTTCCCCTTGTCCCGAGTATACTAGTAGAGCTATATGTTGGTGTAATGTGAAAGTGTCATGTTTTGAAAGCAGTTGAAGTTGAATTAAGATAAGTGACTTAAGTGTTTTATTTGTATTAGTTGGTAATCCTAGCTTAAAGAATGTATTTAATGTTTCTAGGAGCTTTAGAACCCCATGCATGCTAAGTGGATTACTTGTGAATGAATGCTAAGTTTGTGAACTAAAGAGTGTCATAATGGTTGTTAAGTAATCTAAAGTAGTTTAGTGCACGTTTAATGATCTTAGTACATATGAATGATAATGTGCATGAGAGTGGTCTCTTTTGTCACTTCTCAATTATGTGCATTTAGTATAATCTAATGATTAAGTGCTTCAACGTGACAACGTGTTATGTGATATAAACTATTTCCAATGAACTAACTATGCTAACAAGTATTCAGCGTAGCGAAGGTTGCAACCTTAAGCGTCAGCCCAGATGTGGTGATCATTCACTGGACGGTAGCGGGTTTGCCAGTGTATGCTAACCCGCCGTGGACTATTCCAGCGTTCCATGGACGTGGGTCGTAGGAATCGGGGTACATCCAGAGTTCCCCCAGCGAAGCGATAAGTGATATCGGCAAGTGAAGAGTCAGAGGGAAAAAGAAGCGTAACGGAATAGAAGTGAACTTGCATGGACAGAGTGTTCCATAGGGTTAACGATATCTTTTCTAAAGTATTTACTTAGCGTTTTATTGCTTAATTCTTATCATGTTAAGTGTTTTTTTTTTCACGTAGCTTATAATGTTAGTTTAATGCTATTTATATGTCTTTTATGCATTGCACGAAAGGGTTTTCAAAAGCTCTCTGTTTATTCCCTCCTTCACTGAGCATAAGTGTATGCTCACCCTTTTATCTAACATTTTTCAGGTGAAACAACGTTGGTTCTTCAAGTCATAAAGGAAGAGAAGTTCTGGAGTTTTCTTTGATTACCATGTGTATATGCGTGAAGACTAAATGATGAAACTTGTATTTATTTGGAAGCCTAGTGCCTTGTATGTAATAAGTTTGTTGTATGGTATGTATTAAGTTTAGTTGTTGGTTTAGTTGGTTTGTATGAAGTTAAAGCTAAGGCTTTTGTTGGTTGGCCTGTAATAAGACTTAATATCTAAGTTAGTTAAGTAGAAAATATTAGTGTGGTATGATAATCGAGATCATGGCCATATCATATTAGTAACTAATGAGATGATGCATGAATGTTTATTTTACTTAGGTTGAGGGCTCAAATAGCCTTATGAACTTGAGAAAGGTGTCATATGAATATTATGTTGTTGCTTGTGATCTATTTCTTATGAGTACAGGTTTGTGGATATTCCTATAAACAGGAAAAACTTCGTCCGTTTTCCCTTGTTTTTCGTGCCCAGGGTTAGGTCGGGTTGTTATTAGTGGAATGTATAAGGGTCTTAGTCCCGTGAGGGATCGGGGCGTTACAGATCTAAGACATATGTTTTGATTCACTATGGGTGAGATGTTATAATGGGTCAACAACTCGGTGTTTTGGATATATGGACTAGGTTCATTGGATGGCATGCATATGAGTCATGATTCTATGCTATCTTAAGTAATAGTGAGCTACTCGCTTGGAGTTATCTATGTAATCATCCAAATCTAAGCGCTTACTAATATAGTTCGGGCTATATTCGATACTAGACTTGTAGGTTGCTCCCAAAAACAAGGGAATAATATCTAAGTTATGATTATATGAAAGATAAAGGTCCAAGGTGTAGATGTAATCAAGATAAGATGATAGTACGAATGCAGGAGCTAATCTTGATTCCAAGTAAAACATAGAGGGGCATTTCGGTCATTTTACTTAGTAGGTCAAAGACAAAAAACCTCCCTCAGAAGCTTATTAATTGTCATGGAGTACAATCCTAACTCTTTAGTGGAATAAATTAAGGTTAAAATGGTCCAAATACTGCTAGTGTCTAGCAAGGGTATTTTGGTCATTTTAAAGCCACAACAACTATGTCTTCGGGTCCTGCTCCTAGCCACTTTCCTTTATGATGAATTTTCTATTACTTAATTTAGCATTTGTTTGTTAATTGAGTATGGTTTCCTATTTAAGAGCATACAACTCAATTTAGAAGGCTATGACATTAGGAAATGTTTGTCCTAGCAAAGAATGTTCTAATGGCGTGTGTCAAGCACCCTCCTACATGTGGCATGTGTGTGTAGGTGTATAGGGCTGAGTTGGTTGCTAGGAGATAACTTTTGATTTTTGAATTATAAAGATAATACATTTATCTTTAGATAATTCAACTAGATAATTAGAAAAACACTATCGTACGAAATCTAGGACTCTAGACTCCCCACCCCTCTAACCATCGGCTATTACTAGCCTCGACATACATATTTACATGATTGCACCACACACATACATATAACATACTCGGCCAAGGGAGAAAAGAAAAGGCAGAGAAGAAATTCCACCAGTTTCAATCGCCATTCGCAAGGAAAGGGGAATAGGGGAGAAGATTCGTAGGATTTGTGCCTAAGGGGATTTTCTCGAGCCTTGCATGCATTTTCTAGTTGCGCGTGCAAAGTATGATCTGCTTTTATTTATTTTAAAATATAAAGCCTTTAGACTTCTTTCAAATTTTTTTAGTCAAAACTCACAAACTAATGTGGTAAGTCTCGTCAGAAATCAGTTTCCAAATACACATATCATAATGAATCAAGCAGCATTTTAAAAGTTTGAAAATTTGAATTTCCAAGAAAGGTTAGTTGATTGAACTCCAAAATTCTACCAAAATGGTAAATGTAACACTTTTTAAATCATTTAGATATTCAACAATTTAAAAAGTAGCTGTAATGTTTGCATACTACAAATAAAAATGAAATATCAAATGAATTAGCAAAAGATCAAAATACAATCCTAATTGCAATAAATATGAAACTATAGGATTTACAAAGGAATTAAGGAAATTCATTAAGCAAAGTTGTAGCATAAGAATTATGATTCCAAGAAAAGAATTGTCATACCCCAAGCCTCGCTGACAAGGCGATTCTCTACACATGACTAAGTGTTGGGTTGGTCCCTCTTATATGGAGGGCTAAATAGTTCCTTTTAACTATTTTTTTAAGAAAGTTCAACATGTTCTAAATTAATTATTTAGTTTATAGGCATTTTATGACCCATATTTGGAGAAACCTAGAGATGGCTATAAATACATCTTATAGCTTGTCTTAGAATGAAGAGATTGCAAGAAAAATAGAGAGAATTACAGAGAAAAGAAAAGAGAGTTTATTGATTCATCACTGTATTGCGCGATTTTGTTCCAGGTGAAATTGGACGCTAGTTTCTTCTTGGATAGAGCTGAAATTTTGAGGTCAGTTCTTGACATCTGGTTCTTTAAATCAATGATTGGATCGCATTTTTAAGGCCTAAAGTCCAATATGACGAGCTCCTAAAGTTTTTTACTCTATTTTGGTGATATCTTTACTGTCTCTTGTTTTATTCCACTTATTTGTGAGGGTTATTTGTTGTAGGTAGTGTCAAAACTTGTTGTTCTTGATTTTCAGACCTTTGTAATTCTTATTTTGAGTATAGTGAAAGTTTGATGGCAGATCTTTTGATCCCGTGGTTTCTTCGTTTGCATTGGAGGTGTTTAACGTAAATCTTAGTGTTCGTTCTTGTGTGTGTGGTGTGTTGCTTGAGATAATCTTGTTGCACTTTTACTTGGATTGTTGTGTGTGTTGGAAATTTATTTGGTTGCCTTCTCAATTACTCGTAATCTAACACAAGTAGAAATAGTTTTTTATTCCGCTGCATGTGTGCTCTTTCCCAACACTAAAGATAGGAATGGGGTGAGTTTTACGGCTACTGGCCCCGTCCTCGCCCCAAACGGAAGGATATTGGGCTGAAAAATAGGGAATGGGGCTGGGGCTGGGGCTGGGGCTGGGGTGGGGATTAAATTTTAATACCCAAATAGGGGTGAGGCGCAAGGATAAGCATTCGCCACCCCAAACAACTTACCCGGCATATATGTATAGTTGTTTTTATATTTTTAGTTTTATACATGTACTAAAATTTTAAGTTATAAATACAAAAGTATAGAAAAACGATTAGACGAAGTATTATTAAAATGGAGAAGAAAAAATGGATTATTTAAAAGGAATTTATAATTTAATCAAAACACTAGATGTCATTACTTGACATTTGCAATCATTTTACAAAATTACCTTGATTTCACTATTGTTTATTCCACTGTTGATCACAGTGTAATCAATGTGCTTCCAATAACACAAAGAAGTATTTTTTTTCACATATAATTCTCATATACAATGATTTTAGTCGGACTCATTATATATTCTAAGAGAACAACCAAGAGTGCCATGTGTCACTTAATGAGCATTTTTAAATATTTTAACAAAAAATTAAATAAACATCTTATTTAGGTGCTTATAATAACAACCTTTGACCAGCTTATAAATATCCTCTTATTCAGCTGCATAAAGCTCTTCAGTTCGATGAGTTATGGTAGGTATAGTTCACACTTATCTGTAATGTAAAGACCGACCCAAAACGGAAGTTAGCGAATTGTTTGGTTGATCCATTATTCTGAAAAAAGTATTTTCTAAAAACTTGCTGAGTAACGAAATATTGATATAACAATATAATGCTCTTATCATAATGCTTACGTATTTTGCTGATGTTCTCTACCAAACCAAGAATAGCATATATAAAAAATGTATGTTGCTGATGTTCTCTAGCAAACCAAGAATAACAGATATAAATTGTTGTACTATCAATAAATAATCATATTATTATATGCAGATATACTACAAAATTAATTTTCAAATTTGAAAAGGATTTTTACAGTTTATTATTACCGATAATTATTCTGATCATATTATATTTAGATAAGAATTTCTATCTATCGTAGGACTCTTAAAACCATATCATGCCAAGTTTAAAATTTTGAAATTATTTTTTCAGATTACAATATTTCAAATAGACAGAAACTTTGAAACTTTGAAATGATTTTGAAAGATTATAATATTTCTATTTTTATTAACTTTGTGCTACACGCCATGTGGATATAATTATTTTAATATTAAATTAATTTTCAGATAATTATTAAATGTAATATTATTTAAATCATATTATTTAGATTTGTATTCTATATTTTAGTATTATCTACATCATATTCTTTGGATTTACATGCAATATTATCTAAATTATATCAATTAAATTTATATTCTATATTTTGTTAAGATTTTCTATCTATCTAGGACTCTATCATTTCTTATTTCAATTTTCTTTTATCTCTATCAGTACGTTATCTCTACTTTATCATAGAAATCTTTATTTTATTAGTAACGTTATCTCTACTGTATTAATAGTGTTATCTCTTCTTTAAACTGGTAAATTGGAGTATGAAAAATCACATTTCCGCAGGTAATATTGTCAATTATAATTCAAGCACTAACACTATTATTGTTCTATGTGATGTTGTTTTATTGGATTTATTTTTAAACTGTTGAAATTTTACGAATTATTTGCAGTCTGCCAAGGGTGTGCTTCAACTTGTGGGCAATAAAGCAACTGACTTGAAGCAGAGGCTGTTTGTTTTATCAGGAATTCATAAGGTAATCATGTTTGTATCATACCTGCATATACGACCACTTTGTTTTCTGTAATCCTATCAATTGCATGTTTTTTTTATAAGACATACACGCAAATAAATCCAAAATGTGTCTGCAACATTCATTTTATGGACGTGCAAGGGACTCCTATATCATATGTTAAATTTGGAAAGTAATAATATTGAGGAAAGAAGAGCAAATAGAAGACAAAACGCAAAAGTAGAGTAGTATATTCAATGACTAGATTCAGAAAAATCACAGAAAGTTGGAGACACATTCAATTAGAATTACATGGTTATTTGTGTATACAATTAAAAACATTACAGGAGCTTATTTGGTTTTTCACAACTTCTTTTGTTTCCTGCCCTATATGTCTAATGTATATGTACTATGGGCAATGATAGATTATGTATTTCTGCAGTACTGAAAAAATAAGGTCTGATAAGCACGTGATTTCAGTGACCTTGTAGGCTGAGAAGCAGTAATAAAGAATGGTGTAAAGCATATTCAAATACAACTCTTGAATGAGATTTTAGCAGCATTATAATGACAGCTTGTAGTTAGTGTAATATCCCACATCGGACCGGAGGTCTTTGGGCTGCTTGATATAAGGGGTAAACATCCTTGTATCGTGTACGCACGTTTTCCTAGCAGTGGCTAGGAGGCGACAAAACCGTGAGGGGTATGGGCCCCAGAGCGGACAATACGTGCATAGTGCACTTCCGGGCCCACTCACCTCAGCCTCGGTGCTCGCTTGGGCCTAAGTCCCAAGGGGTATCCTGCATGCGTGGGAGTGTTGGTTCGGGGCGTTTACAAAAGTGGTATCAGAGCCGACGCGTTCGCATGGCCAGCGAGGATCCTGGGTCCCCAAGGAGGGCAGGTGTAATATCCCACATCGGACGCAGAGGTATTTGGGCTGCTTGATATAAGGGGATGTCTCCTTGTATCGTGTGGCCGCGTTTCACGTGCAGTGCATGCATGGGAAACAAAACCGTGAGGAGTATGGGCCCCCAAAGCGGACAATATCCACATAGTGCGCTTCTGGGCCCACTCGCCATGGCCTCGGTGCTCGCTTGGGCCCTGGTGTAATATCCCACATCGGACGCGGAGGTCTTTGGGCTGCTTGATATAAGGGGATGTCTCCTTGTATTGTGTGGACGCGTTTTCACATGCAGTGCGTGCGTGGGAAACAAAACCGTGAGGGGTATAGACCCCAAAGCGACAATATCCACATAGTGCGCTTTCAGACCCACTCGCCATGGCCTCAGTGCTCGCTTGGGCCCTAAGTCCAGGGAGTATCCTATAGGCGTGGGAGTGTTGGTTCGGGGCATTACAAAGGTGGTATCAGAGCCGACGCGTTCGCATGGCCAGCGAGAACGCTGGGTCCCCAAGGGGGGGCAGGTGTAATATCCCACATCGGACGCGGAGGTCTTTGGGCCGCTTGATATAAGGGGATGTCTCCTTGTATCGTATGAACGTGTTTTTCACGTGCAGTACATGCGTGGGAAACAAAACTGTGAAGGGTATGGGCCCCAAAGCGGACAATATCCACATAGTGCGCTTTCGGGCCCACTCGTCATGGCCTCAGTGCTCACTTGGACCCTAAGTCCAGGGAGTATCCTGCAGGTGTGGGAGTGTTGGGTCGGGGCGTTACAGTTAGCACTTCTGTTATTGCTCATCCTAAGCAAGTACTTGTGTCATCTCTCTTTAAAGTAGAAAGAGCATATGCATGTGTGGTACTCTAAAATGACGAATGGACTTTTATGTTGCCTATAATAATAGTTGCATGAATCCTCATGTCTCACGGCTTATTCATTTATTTATTGGTGGTATATAGAACTTTACTATAGGCAACATAAAATGTCATTTTAGAGTCTACACAAGAAATTGGCAACATAAAATGACGATTCGACTTTTGTTTATTGGTGGTATATGGAACTTAACTATAGGCAACATAAAATTTACAGGTCTGCACAAGAAACAAGAATTTACTTTTATGTGCAACTTTATTGTATGTACAATGTCGTTTTGAGTTTTTTTCTTATAATAAAATTCTGCGTAAATGGAGTTTGAATATTGACCTTTGAATTTATTTTATTTTACAAAGAGATCGGACGACTGTACGTGTGGCATTAGGTTTCATCTGACGGTTACGTTTTGTTTCACTGCAAATTTTTGTTTTTGGTCGGTGCAAGTGAAAAGGGAAAAGAATAATTAAGTAATTAAGTTGGATATCCTATATTTTCTTTGGCCCACCATTATCTATATATACACTTATCTTTCATGTCATTTTTAATCTCTATTATAGTGCTTTTTCTGTGGCTTAATACTGCAGTTGCCTATAATCTGTCTTTCAGATTCATATTGGTTTTAAAGGGTTGAAAGTTCTTTGATGATTTTGACATTTCATTTGCTCAGTATTTAAAGGAAAGGTACATTGAGATCGTATAAAGTTGATTATATCCAGGCATACCTTTCTCCCTTTTCTTTGGTAGAGAGAATGGGGATTTGAAATTTAGCAAAGTGGTTAAGGTTTTGGAGATGCTAAGTAACAATTGGTGTTTGATAATTTTCCCAACCGTGTGATGCGTGATTTTCAGCTAGATCTTTAATCGTTGTACCTGTTCTTTATTGATAAGGACCATCATAAGTTTTAATTTCCAGATTTTTTACTTCTAATTTTTTTAATCCCCTCTTTCCCACCTTCGCAATTGGGGTGGTTCATTTTTTGAATCAGTCTGTAGGGATGATTTGAATAACATATTAATTTACGGCCTTTATAGTGAGGTAGGAATTCCTCCCTCTTCAACATATTTAAGATCATGTCAGGACTGATTTAGTGTTAGTGCCAAGAACAGATTGAGAGGTATTGGATATTTGTTATGAATTCATATCCATGCTTTTTGCTCCGTTGAATCCACATCTTGATATCAATAGCGAGTGTAGATATTTTTCATTCCATCATTGTACGTCACAAGTAGTTGGGAGTTTCACCTAAAGGTCACTTGATACTTTCACGTTAGACTTTATTTTTGTCGTATCATTTCATAGTGATGGTAATCTGTTGTTCATTATATCTATTAGAGTAATTTGTATTTCACTTGGGCAGCCGCTCCAAATATCCAAGTTCTTCCAATTTTTCTCCATCCCTGAGGTATATGCCCTAAGCGCGTCTTATTGTCTTTACCTGGTATTCTTGATTTATAGTGAAATTGAATGTGTAGCTTCTAGGATTTTATGCAAACGCAGGCTTTCAAGGTTACATAGCAAGTCATTCTCTAATTCAAGAAGTCATTCAGAGTATGATTTTGAGTAGAGTTAATGATTATTTTAATAGATAATTCATTAGTTACCATGATTATTAGGTAGATCCATATCTTTGTCGCCCAATTATATGATGTCTAAATTATATACCACTATTTTTCTTTTGTACCATTTCTCTTAATGATTGTGACTTGCTTATTGACTCACATCTCAGTGAGAGACTAAGATCTAAAAGTATATCCAGATCACCCCAATCAAGAGGTCGTTTTGTATCTTCGGAAAGGATAGAGCGCTCTCCGCCAAGACGTTCTATTTCACCACGTTAGAGGCATTCGCCTTGTCGTTAATTATTTTTCCTGGTTTTATAATTCAATATAAACCTTGGCGTCACTTTTTCATAACAAATTTCATACTTTCAATTCGTTATTGATTTCTTTCTCCTTGGAAGTTTTAGATGGCCATACAAATTGATTCCATTAAAGACATCACTCTAGAAAAAAAGACATGGACAATTATGGTGAGGGTGGTCCGTCTTTGGATGCTACCCAATTTCAACAATCACTTCATCACTAATTCAATGGAGATGATTTTACTCGACAAAGAAGTACATAATTATATTTGTTCCAATTAATTTATTCTTTCATTAATTAATTGTATCATAGTTGACTATTTCTGATTTCCATCAATTTTATATCTTAGGAGGGGAAAATACATGCTACAGTCAGAAGGACGTTGGTTTACAAATTTAGACCTTTAGTAAGAGAAGGAGAGGTTTATGTCATGGCAATTCTTTAGGGTTGGTCAAAATTCTGGTAGTTATCGTACTACCAGACATCGCTTTCGTCTCAACTTCCAATTCAATACAAGTGTAAGACAAGTTAAGAAAATGCAATAGACCATTATGGACTTGACTTTCAATCGTATGATGATATTATGATAAGGAGTCTAGATGATCCTTATTAATAGGTTGGTTACTTAAACTACTTAAATGGATTATTAATGTATTGCTTTGTTTTTTTACATTGTTTTAAATCTTCTTATATTAGACGTCATCAATCTCCTAACTAGTGTTGGAGTCGAGAGAGAAATTGGAAAAGATGGAACTTGTACCAAGATGATGGTGATAGAGCTTAGTAATTGTAATAGGTAATTACCTATATACTTACATCTTTCATATTTGTATTAATTTTTTTTTGATCCATCTGTTGCTAACTTTCATATATATTAGGTTGAAATTGGAGTGCACCTTATTTGGCGAATACGTGGATCAAGTTAACTCATTTCTTGCAAGTAGTGAGGATGTTGATAAAATTGTGGTTATTCAATTTTGTAAACCTAAGACTTTTAAGGGTATGTGTTGTTGTCTATCATTGTTCTTTTATAATTTTAAACTTTTAGGTAATGCTTACTCTAAAATGTTAATTATAGGCAAAATTGTCATTCAAAATGTGAGGTATACAACCAGAATTATGTTCAATGTTGTTATTCCAGAGGTTGAAGACTTTAGGAAAAGGTGATTATTTATTAATCGTGCTATTATTAGTTGTAAATATTATATTCAGATAAATATTTTTGCTTTTTATAATTAATATATTTGGTGTCCAGTATTCCTGTAGGATATGCAGAAAGCTCTCAAGTTCTTAGTCAGCTTTCTCAACCAATAATAACTCTTTGGAAGATGATTTCCTGCGTCTAACTCCTCGGAAAACCATTGAAGAGATCAAGGATATGAAAGAGGTTTTATTAATTTATTTATCTTCATCTGAAAACATTATTCAAATGTTATTACTTTATTATGAGTGTTTTAGCTTATTTATATTTTTTTTATTCATATATCTTTTCAACTTATTATTGCTAACAATTATAGGATACTCAATGTGTCACTTTTGCAACCATTAAGCATATCATGAGGAATGAACCTTGGTTTTATACCTCATGCAAAGAACATTTCAAAGTTGTATACCCTGATTCTGGAATATATTTTTGTCAACCATGTGATTCCCATATTGTGTCAGTGATTCCAAGGTAATTAATATGTTCCATTTTTCAGAGGTGAATATATTAATTTGTAATTCATTAAAACGTTTTGATTCTATAATATTTACTCTTATAATAAACTTAAAGGTACAAGATCAAAGTTAGAGTAGGCGATGGAAATGATAGCACTACATTTGTAATTTTTGATTAGGATGCTTCTCAAATGTTAAGAAAATCGTGTGCGGATATGATTGAACATGTGAAAAAGGTAATATAATCTTGTGAACAATATGGTTTACATTTTGCAAATCTTTTTCAAAATTTTGTATTTACTTCACTCTTTAATTAATGCAGCATGGTGACATGCAAAATGGACCCGTTGAGCTTGACCTGTGGTTGGGCAAAAATTTTCTTTTTAAAATTGATGTTAAAGTCAATGCTGTAAACCACTTTGAACCTTCGTACACCGTCAAGAAGATGACTAATAATCCAGCTCTGATTAATCGATTTTTGTCATCTGCGTTTGCAAAAGAGGTAGTCTAATTGTCCACAAAATAAATATACAAGTTATTTGTTCAATACTTAAACGTATTATAATTTAGTTTTTTCATTAATTTTTTTTCAAACATTTTATTTTTTAATTTTGGATAAGATATCTGATGTTAATGGAGGTGCATCAAGTTCAGCAAGTGTTGGCAATATAACAACGGTGACATTGGATTTATATCATCTTATTTATTACTTATAACTAATTCTTTTTGACTTTTGATTTTACTTATTGTTGTCATTTTTTGGTATTGTAGGAAGTTGAAGTCATGTCTAATTGCTTTAAAAATGTTGAGGAGGGAGAGAATTCAAGTTTGTGTATCACTCCTACTAAAAGAGTTTGGAATGAAGTATTAGATAAAGAGACTATTGAAGGTGGATTTGAGATGTCTTCTACTAAGACGAGGAAGGTGATTAAGAAAGAGAAGGATTGATTGTCAACGATATTGTTTTACTTTTTTCATGACGAATTACGTATCATATGATGTTTTATGATACTATTGAGATTTTACCTAGCTTTTTTTGAATAGTATCCTTATTATGACATCTTTTAATAATAGTTTAAATAATATTACAAATACTTTACGCCGATGCTTATAGGGGTATTGTCTATTGAATGATGGATTAAATACAACAATATTGATTAGTTTCTTACGTGTTATTTGACTTCTTTAGTGTATCAATTGAAATTATTTTATTTCAAGATAAACCTGTTACTTTAAACAAGTATGTTAACTACTATAAAACAAATTTAATGAGTACATTATATGATTAATTTCTTTAAAACATAAGGACATAAAATCTTTATTATAAAATCACTTACTTAAATTTTTAACATCTCTACAAATAATATATTCAATTTTCGAATGCTGATATATTTTTAGTACAATTATCACTACATTGCTTCATTTAATAAATTTTTTACCTTTCTTCAATATTTTTTATACTTAATCGAATATATTTTATAGACTTCAATTATCACCAACATTTTGATATATTATTGTTAATATTTTTATTATTATTATTATTTTAAAATCAGGTATCATTACAACAGTATGGAGGCGATCTTCACCAATCCCAATTAGGACATCATGTTAATATGAAGTGTCCAAAAGGAAATTCTGTAACGACTGGTTCCTTCGAAAATGTTTTATATACAATGGTGGATGATAACAATGGTAACTTTTATAGACATCTAACCATAGAATTGTAATTCTCTTTCATATTCTACAAATGTTGTTTATGTTAATAATAATAGCTTTAACGACTCTTGCAATGATAGGAGTTGCGCGTTGCTCTCCAAATAGGATGAATGATCATAGTCCTAATATGCAATTTGGTCCAAAAAATGGCACAACTTATTCAACAATTTTTCACAATGCTTCAAATGCTGAGAATATTCCTCCAAATATGATAGGTACCTACCATGGAAATACTTTGACTCTTGATACTGATGATTAGTCATGATTTATTTGCGTAATTTATTTTTTAAAATTTTAAATCACACGTTTTCTATTATAACTTACTAAAATAATGTAATGGTTTAATAATTACTTTTGCAGTTCAACAAACAACTAATAGTTCATGTCATGCCTTGCTTGAACGGGACATCCAAACTATTCATTTATCCATACACAATCAGAGACACAGAACAATAGAGCAATTGGGAGTAAGTCAACATGTTGCAAATAGTTTGGAACAACGAGTGCAATCCTTCAAATTGACTCCATATTCTCCCCTTGGGTAAATTTTTCCAAACTCATGCATTACTATGCTGATCTATTTCGTTCTTATTAATTTTGATTTGTTGTATTTTATAATAAAGCAAAAAAGTTCATGCAGTGAAATTCATAAAATACTTATTATTAATTTTATATGATTCACTCCTTTAGAATACTAATTTCATATTCGGGAATATAAATTTATTTCTTAATTTCATTTTTTACTGTTGATATTCATAACTAGGGATCAATGGAGCAATATGAATGCACGAATGAGGAGAAAATCAATAATGCTAGAAAAGCGTTTTCAAAAGAGGATGATGGCTAAATCTAATCTATCTTCCAAATCTTCCAAATGTCTTAGTCCACCAACTTCTCAGTTAGTCTATCCAAATAACGACCTACCAAATGGTAGAACTCCATTGAGAGATATCTCAAATGGTGAGTGTATAAAACTATTTGTTGAACATTTGATTACTTTTATCTGTTACAAATATCAATATATTTATGATGTCATGTAATTGAGTTTCATAATTAATATTTGTAGTATAAAAATCAATTGAGAATTCGTTATGGTCCCATGCATGACCAACCATTGCGCCAGATCTTCCCTTTATCCATCTACTATATATATGTATATATCTGATAAATCTGTCAACCACCTGTATCTAACAAAAAAGGATATCCATTTTTGGCTCTAAAATAAGTATTCCAATTGTATGAAAAAAATGGTGTAGATAAAATTATCATTCTTATCATTGTTTTTTTATGATGAATTTTATATATTGTTATTGACTTTTACTTTTTTTTCTTCAATGAACTCATTATTGTAAAGAGAAAAATCAAGATTTCCACTCACTAAACGTAAGTGCAACATGAATGAAGAGCTCATGTGCTATGCAATCTCCAGGTATTTTACTCAGTATTTGTATTACTTAATACTATGAATTAGAAATATTAATTAATAGTTTGTAATAACCTTATGTTTAAC